>NW_019229106.1:557312-561186 GCF_002742605.1 Olea europaea var. sylvestris
CTTCTTCAACCTGACATAATTAATAAGGAAATTAATTATTCGGAGGCCTAAACGAAGGAAATTGGCTAAAATCCCGTGATCCCAGGTTTAGGCCCCGGGTCCAATTTCTCGGGCTGTCTCCAATCAACATGCCAAATTTCGGCCCATTCCGACACCATCGCCACAAATGACAAAATTGCCCTTGGTGGGGTTTTGCTATGTTAATTTTCTATCCAACACTTCGTCAACCTGACCTAATTAATAACGAAATTAATTATTCGGAGGCCTCAACGAAGGAATTTGGCTAAGTCCCGTGATCCCAGATCTGTGCTCCAAGTCCAGTTTCTCAGGCCGTCTCCTATCAACCTGCTAAATTTCGGCCCATTCCGACATCGTCGCGACAAATGACAAAATTGCCCCTGGTGCGATTTTTTGTTGTTAATTTTTCATCCAACACTTCTTCAACCTGACATAATTAATAAGGAAATTAATTATTCGGAGGCCTGAACGAAGGAATTTGGCTAAATCCCGTGATCCTGGGTCTCTGCCTCGAGTCTAATTTCTCTGGCCTTTCCCGATCAACCTGCCAAATTTCGGCCCATTCCGACACCGTCTCGACAAATGACAAAATCACACCTGGTACGGTTTCGCTTTGTTAATTTTCGATCCAACACTTCTTCAACCTGACATAATTAATAAGGAAATTAATTATTCGGAGGCCTAAACGTATGAATTTGGCTAAAATCCCGTGATCCCAGGTCTGTGCCCCGAGTCCAATTTCTCGGGTTGTTTCCAATCAACCTGCCAAATTTCGGCCCACTCCGACACCGTCGCAACAAATGAAAAAATTGCCCCTGGTGCGATTTTTAATTGTTAATTTTATGTCCAACACTTCTTCAACCTGACATAATTAATAAGGAAATTAATTATTCGGAGGCCTAAACGAAGGAATTTGGCTAAAATCCCGTGATCCCAAGCCTGTGCCTTGGGTCCAATTTCTCGGGCCGTTTCCTTTCAACCTGCCAAATTTCGGCCAATTCCTCAACCATCGTGACAAATGACAAAATTGCCCCTGAGACGGCTTTAAATTGTTAATTTTCTGTCCAACACTTCTCCAACCTGACATAATTAATAAGGCAATTAATTATTTGGTGGCCTAAACAAAGGAATTTAGCTAAAATCCCGTGATCCTGCGTCTGTGCCACGAGTCCAATTTCTCGCATCGTTTCCAATCGACCTGCTAAATTTTCGCCCATTCCGACATCGTCGCGACAAATGACAAAATTGGCCCGGGCGCGGTTTTTCTTTGTTAATTTTCTGTCCAACACTTCTTCAACCTGACATAATTAATAAGGAAATTAGTTATTTGGAGGTCTAAACGACGGAATTTGGCTAAAATCCCGTTATCCTAGGTCTATGCCCCGAGTCCAATTTCTCGGGCCATTTCCAATCAACCTGCCAAATTTCGGCCCATACTGACACCGTCGTGACAAATGATAAAATTGCCCCTGGTGCGATTTTTCATTGTTAATTTTCTATCCAACACTTCTTCAACCTGACATAATTAATAAGGAAATTAATTATTCGGAGGCCTAAACGAAGGAATTTGGTAAAATCCCATGTTCCCGGATCTGTGCTTCGAGTCCAATTTCTGGGGCCATTTCCAATCAACCTACAAAATTTCGGCCCATTATGACACCCTGGCGACAAATGACAAAATTTCCCTTGGTGCGGTTTTGCGTTGTTAATTTTTCGTCCAACACTTCTTTAACCTGACATAATTAATGAGGAAATTAATTATTCGGAGGCCTAAACGACGGAATTTGGCTAAATCCCGTGATCCTAGGTTTGTGCCTCGAGTCCAATTTCTCGGGCCGTTCCCGATCAACCTACCAATTTTGGCCCATTCCGACACCGTTGCGACAAATGACCAAATTGCCCCTTGTGCGATTTTTCATTGTTAATTTTATGTCCAACACTTCTTCAACCTGACATAATTAATAACGAATATAATTATTTGGAGGCCTAAACGAAGGAATTTGTCTAAAATCACGTGATCCCGAATCTACGGCCAATTTCTCGGGCCGTTTCCAATCAACCTGCCAAATTTCGGCACATTCAGACGCTATTGCGACAAATGACAAAATTTTCCCTGGTGCGGTTTTTCTTTGTTAATTTGCTGTCCAACACTTCTTGAACCTGACATTATTAATACAAAAATTAATCATTCGGAGGCCTAAACGAAGGAATTTGGCTAACTCCCGTGATCCCGGGTCTGTACCCCGAGTCCAATTACTCGGGCCATTTCCAATCAACCTGCCAAATTTTGGCCCATTCCGACACCGTCGTCACAAATAACAAAATTGCCCCTAGTGCGATTTTCCTTTGTTAATTTTCTATCGAGCACTTCTTCAACCTTACATAATTAATCAGGAAATTAATTATTCAGAGGCCGAAACGAAGAAATTTAGCTAAAATCCCGTGATCCCGGGCCTCTGCCCGTGTCAAATTTCTCGGACCGTTTCCAATCAACCTGCCAAATTTCGGCCCATTCCAACACCGTCGCAACAAATGACAAAATTGCCCCTGGTACGGTTTTGCATTGTTAATTTTCTGTCCAACACTTCTTCAACCTGACACAATTAATACGAAAATTAATTATTCGGAGGCCAAAACGAATGAATTTGGCTAAATCCCTTGATCCCAAGTCTGTGCCCCGAGTCCAATTTCTCGGGCCGTTTCCAGTCAACCTGTCGAATTTCGGCTCATTCAGACATCGTTGCAACAAATGACAAAATTGCCCCTGGTGCGATTTTTCATTGTTAATTTTCTTTCCAACACTTCTTCAAACTGACATAATTAATAAGGAATATAATTATTTGGAGGCCTAAACGAAGGAATTTGGCTAAAATCCCATGATCTCGGCTCTATGCCCCGAGTCCAATTTCTAGCTAAAATCCCGTGATCCCGGGACTGTGCCCCAAGTCTAATTTCTCGGGCCGTTTCCAATCAACCTGCCAAATTTCGGCGTATTTCGACACCGTCACAACAAATGACGAAGTTGCCCTTGGTACGATTTTTCTTTGTTAATTTTCTGTCCAACACTTCTTCAACCTTACATAATTAATACGAAAATTAATTATTCGGTGGCCTAAAGAGAGGAATTTGGCTAAAATCACGTGATCCCGGGTCTATGCCCCGAGTCCAATTTCTCGGGCTGTTTCCAATCAACCTGCCAAATTTCGGCCCATTTCGACACTGCCGCAACAAATGACAAAATTTCCCCTAGTGCGGTTTTTCTTTGTTAATTTGCTGTCCAACACTTCTTCAACCTGACATTATTTTTGCGAAAATTAATTATTCGGAGGCCAAAACAAAGGAATTCGGCTAAATCCCCTGATCCCGGGTCTGTGCCCCGAGTCCAATTACTCGGGCCGTTTCCAACCAACCTGCCAAATTTTGGGCCACTCCAACACCGTCGCGACAAATTACAAAATTACCCTTGGTGCGGTTTTACGTTGTTAATATTCTGTCCAACACTTCTTCAACCTGACATAATTAGTAAGGAAATTAATTATTCAAAGGCCTAAATGAAAGAATTTGGCTAAAATCCCGTGATCCCGGATCTGTGCCCCGAGTCTAATTTCTCAGCCCGTTTCCAATCAACCTGCCAAATTTCGGCCCACTCCGACACAGTCGCGACAAATAACAAAATTGCCCCTGGTGGGGTTTTGCGTTGTTAATTTTCTGTCCAACACTTCATCAACCTAACATAATTAATAAGGAAATTAATTATACAGAGCCCTAAATGAAGGAATTTGGCTAAAATCCCGTGATCCAGGGTCTGTGCCCCGAGTCTAATTTCTCGGGCGGTTTCCAATCAACCTGCCAAATT